>NW_021703768.1:91510412-91527991 GCF_005190385.1 Monodon monoceros
TTTCTTTCTTTCTTTCTTTCTTTCTTTCTTTCTTTCTTTCTTTCTTTTCTTTTCTTTTCTTTCCTTTCTCCCTTTTATTCTGAGCTGTGTGGATAACAGGCTCTTGGTGCTCCAGCCAGGCATCAGGGCTCTGCCTCTGAGGTGGGAGAGCCAAATTCAGAACAATGGTCCACCAGAGACCTCCCAACTCCACATAATATCAAATGGCAAAAATCTCCCAGAGATCTCCATCTCAACGCCAACACCCAACTCCACTCAATGACCAGCAAGCTACATTGAATGGACACCCTATGCCAAACAACTAGCAAGACAGGAACACAGCCCCACCCATTAGCAGAGAGGCTGCTTAAAATCATAATAAGGTCACAGACACACCAAAACACACCACCAGACATGAACTTGCCCACCAAAAAGACAAGATCCTGCCTTATCTTCCAGAGCCCAGGCACTAGTCTCCTCCACCAGGAAGCCTACACAACCCACTGAACCAACCTTAGCCACTGGGGGCAGACAACAAAAACAATGGGAACTATGAACCTGCAGCCTGCAAAAAGACCCCAAACACAGTAAGTTAAGCAAAATGAGAATACAGAGAAACACAGCAGATGAAGGAGCAAGGTAAAAACCCACCAGACCTAACAAATGAAGAGGAAATAGGCAGTCTACCTGAAAAAGAATTCAAGGTAATGATGATAAAGATGATCCAAAGTCTTGCAAATAGAATGGAGATAATACAAGAAACGTTTAACAAGGACCTAGAAGAACTAAAGAGCAAACAAACAATGATGAACAACACAATAAATGAAATTAAAAATTCTCTAGAAGGGATCAATAGCAGAATAACTAGGCCGAAGAACGGATAAGTGACCTGGAATATAAAATAGTGGAAAAAACTACTGCAGAGAAGAATAAAGAAAAAAGAATGAAAAGAACTGAGGACAGTCTCAGAGACCTCTGGGACAATATTAAACGCAACAACATTCGAATTATAGGGGTCCCAGAAGAAGAGGAGAAAAAGAAAGGGACTGAGAAAATATTTGAAGAGATTATAGTTGAAAACTTCCCTAATATGCGGAAGGAAATAGTTAATCAAGTCCAGGAAGCACACAGAGTCCCATACAGGATAAATCCAAAGAGAAACATGCCAAGACAAATAATAATCAAACTATCAAAAATTAAATACAAAGAAAAAATATTAAAAGCAGCAAGGGAAAAACAACAAATAACACACAAGGGAATCCCCATAAGGTTCACAGCTGATCTTTCAGCAGAAACTCTGCAAGCCAGAAGGGAGTGGCAGGACATATTTAAAGTGATGAAAGGCAAAAACCTACAACAAAGATTACTCTACCCAGCAAGGATCTCATTCAGATTGGACAGAGAAATTAAAACCTTTGCAGACAAACAAAAGCTAAGAGAATTCACCACCACCAAACCAGCTTTACAACAAATGCTAAAGGAACTTCTCTAGGCAGGAAACACAAGAGGAGGAAAAGACCTATAATAACGAACCCAAAACAATTCAGAAAATGGGAATAGGAACATACATATCGACATATCGATAATTACCTTAAATGTAAATGGACTAAATGCTCCCACCAAAAGACACAGATTGGCTGAATGGATACAAAAACAAGACCCTTATATATGCTGTCTACAAGTGACCCACTTCAGACCTAGAGACACATACAGACTGAAAGTAACGGGATGGAAAAAGATATTCCATGCAAATGGAAACTAAAAGAAAGCTGGAATAGCAATTCTCATATCAGACAAAATAGACTTTAAAATAAAGACTGTTACAAGAGACAAAGAAGGACACTACATAATGATTAAGGGATCGATCCAAGAAGAAGATATAACAATTGTAAATATTTATGCACCCAACATAGGAGCATCTCAATACATAAGGCAAATATTAACAGCCATAAAATGGGAAAACGACAGTAACACAATCATAGTAGGGGACTTTAACACTCCACTTTCACCAATGGACAGATCATCCAAAATGAAAATAAATAAGGAAACACAAGCTTTAAATGACACATTAAACAAGATGGACTTAATTGATATTTATAGGACATTCCATCCAAAAATAACAGAATACACTTTCTTCTCAAGGGTTCATGGAACATTCTCCACGATAGATCATATCCGGGGTCACAAATCAATCCTTGGTAAACTTAAGAAAATTGAAACCGTATCAATCTTTTCTGACCACAACACTATGAGACTAGATATCAATTACAGGAAAAAAATCTGTAAAAAATACAAACACATGGAGGCTAAACAATACACTACTTAATAACCAAGAGATCATTGAAGAAATCAAAGAGGAAATCAAAAAACACCTAGAAACAAATAACAATGAAAACACGATGACCCAAAACCTATGGGATGCAGCAAAAACAGTTCTAAGAGAGAAGTTTATAGCAATACAATCCTACCTTAAGAAATAAGAAACATCTCAAATAAAAAACCTAACCTTACACCTAAAGCAATTAGAGAAAGAAGAACAAAAAAACCCCAAAGTTAGCAGAAGGAAAGAAATCATAAAGATCAGATCAGAAATAAATGAAAAAGAAATGAAGGAAACGATAGCAAAGATCAGTAAAACTAAAAGCTGGTTCTTTGAGAAGATATACAAAATTGATAAACAACTAGCCAGACTCATCAAGAAAAAAAGGGAGAAGACTCAAATCAACAGAATTAGAAATGAAAAAGGAGAAGTAACAACTTACACTGCAGAAATACAAAAGATCATGAGCGATTACTACAAGCAACTCTATGCCAATAAAATGGACAACCTGGAAGAAATGGACAAATTCTTAGAAATGCACAACCTGCCAAGACTGAATCAGGAAGAAAGAGAAAACACGAACAGACCAGTCACAAGCACTGAAATTGAGACAGTGATTAAAAATCTTCCAACAAACCAAAGCCCAGGACCAGATGGCTTCACAGGCGAATTCTATCAAACATTTAGAGAAGAGCTAACACCTATCCTTCTCAAACTCTTCCAAAATATAGCAGAGGGAGGAACACTCCCAAACTCATTCTACAAGGCCACCATCACCTTGATACCAAAACCAGACAAGGATGTCACAAAGAAAGAAAACTACGGGCCAACATCACTGATGAACATAGATGCAAAAATCCTCAACAAAATACTAGCAAACAGAATCCAACAGCACATTAAAAGGATCATACACCATGATCAAGTGGGGTTTATTCCAGGAATGCAAGAATTCTTCAATATACGCAAATCAATCAATGTGATACACCATATTAACAAATTGAAGGAGAAAAACCATATGATCATCTCAATAGATGCACAGAAAGCTTTCGACAAAATTCAACACCCATTTATGATAAAAACCCTGCAGAAAGTAGGCATAGAGGGAACTTTCCTCAACATAATAAAGGTCATATATGACAAACCCACAGCCAACATCGTCCTCAATGGTGAAAAACTGAAAGCATTTCCACTAAGATCAGGAATAAGACAAGGTTGACCACTCTCACCACACTTATTCAACATAGTTTTAGAAGTTTTAACCACAGCAATCAGAGAAGAGAAGGAAATAAAAGGAATCCATATCGGAAAAGAAGTAAAGCTGTCACTGTTTGCAGATGACATGATACTATACAGACAGAATCCTAAAGATGCTACCAGAAAAATACTAGAGCTAATGAATGAATTTGGTAAAGTAGCAGGATACAGAAGTAATGCACAGAAATCTCTGGCATTCCTATACACTAATGATGAAAAATCTGAAAGTAAAATCAAGAAAACACTCCCATTTACCATTGCAAGAAAAAGAATAAAATATCTAGGAATAAACCTACCTATGGAGACAAAAGACCTGTATGCAGAAAATTATAAGACACTGATGAAAGAAATTAAAGATGATACAAATAGATGGAGAGATATACCATGTTCTTGGATTGGAAGAATCAATATTGTGAAAATGACTCTACCACCCAAAGCAATTTACAGATTCAATGCAATCCCTATCAAACTACCACTGGCATTTTTCACAGAACTAGAACAAAAAATTTCACAATTTGTATGGAAACACAAAAGACCCCAAATAGCCAAAGCAATCTTGAGAAAGAAAAATGGAGCTGAAGGGAGCAGGCTCCCTGACTACAGACTATACTACAAAGCTACAGTAATCAAGACAGTATGGTACTGGCACAAAAACAGAAATATAGATCAATGGAACAGGATAGAAAGCCCAGAGATAAACTCACGCACATATGGTCACCTTATCTTTCATAAAGGAGGCAAGAATATACAATGGAGAAAAGACAGCCTCTTCAATAAATGGTGCTGGGAAAACTTGACAGGTATATGTAAAAGAATGAAATTAGATCACTCCCTAACACCATACACGAAAATAAACTGAAAATGGATTAAAAACCTAAATGTAAGGCCAGACACTATGAAACTCGTAGAGGAAAACATAGGCAGAACACTCTATGACGTAAATGACAGCAAGATCCTTTTAGACCCACCTCCTAGAGAAATGGAAATAAAAACAAAAATAAACAAATGGGACCTAATGAAACTTAAAAGCTTTTTCACACCAAAGAAACCATAAACAAGACAAAAAGACAACCCTCAGAATGGGAGAAAATATTTGCAAATGAAGCAACGGACAAAGGATTCATCTCCAAAATTTACAAGCAGCTCATTCAGCTCAATATCAAAAAAACAAACAACCCAATCCAAAAATGGGCAGAAGACCTAAATAGACATTTCTCCAAAGAAGATATACAGATTTCCAGGAAACACATGAAAGAATGCACAACATCATTAATCATTACAGAAATGCAAATCAAAATTACAATGAGATATCATCTCACACCGGTTAGAATGGCCATCATCAAAAAATCTAGAAACAATGAATGCTGGAGAGGGTATGGAGAAAAGGGAACCCTCTTGCACTGTTGGTGGGAATATAAATTGATACAGCCACTATGGAGAACAGTATGGAAGTTCCTTAAAAAACTACAAATAGAACTACCATATGACCCAGCAATCTCACTACTGGGCATATACCCTGAGAAAACCATAATTCAAAAAGAGTCATGTACCAAAATGTTCATTGCAGCTCTATTTACAATAGCCAGGACATGGAAACAAAGTAAGTGTCCATTGACAGATGAATGGATAAAGAAGGTGTGGCACATATATACAATGGAATATCACTCAGCCATAAAAAGAAACGAAACTGAGTTATTTGTAGTGAGGTGGATGGACTCAGAGTCTGTCATACAGAGTGAAGTAAGTCAGAAAGAGAAAAACAAATACCGTATGCTAACACATATATATGGAATAAAAAAAAAAAAAGTGGTCATGAAGAACCTAGGGCCAAGACAGGAATAAAGATGCAGACCGGGCTTCCCTGGTGGCGCAGTGGTTGAGAGTCCGCCTGCCAATGCAGGGGACACATGTTCGTGCCCCGGTCCGGGAAGATCCCACGTGCCACGGAGCGGCTGGGCCCGTGAGCCATGGCCGCTGAGCCCGCGCATCCGGAGCCTGTGCTCTGCAACGGGAGAGGCCACAACAGTGAGAGGCCCGTGTACAGCAAAAAAAAAAAAAAAAAGATGCAGACCTACTAGAGAATGGACTTGAGGACATGGGGAGGGGGAAGGGTAAGCTGGGACAAAGTGAGAGATGGCATGGACATATATACACTACCAAACGTAAAATAGATAGCTAGTGTGAAGCAGCCGCATAGCACAGGAAGATGAGCTCAGTGCTTTGTGACCACCTAGAGGGGTGGGATAGAGAGGGCGGGAGGGAGGGAGACGCAAGAGGGAAGAGATATGGGGATATACGTATATGTATAGCTGATTCACTTTGTTATAGAGCAGAAACTAACACACCATTGTAAAGCAATTATACTCCAATAAAGATGTTAAAAAAAAAAGAGTAAATACTGCAAACAAATTGTGCTGAAAAAAATAATGAAAAAAGATATGATATGAAAAAACTAAAATAAAATGATACAGAAGTTCAGGGAGGAAAAGAAAAACTTTTCCTCTATTTTCTTATGCTCTGTCCCTGAGACCTGCAATTAAATTGACAAAAGATAGATTAACAGAAAAAAAGGCAAAGTTTACTTGATGTCAATATTTAATTTTTTTATGCAAAGAGGCTTTCATAGAAAATAACTGGAGACCCAGAGAAGCTTATATACCCGGAGCTTATACACCATCTTAAAGGGTGATAAACTCTGGAGAAATGACAAGACAAGGGAAAAGGGGTTTGAGCTTCTAGGGGTGGTAAATTATGGCAAGATAAATATATGGGAAGACACTAATAAAAGGTAAAGCCAAAAAAAAAAAAAAAAGGTAAAGGCTATTTTAGTGAAGTTTGTTTGTGTAGACCATCTCAGTTCAACTTTCTGTCTCCAGTGATAGCAGTTATTCTCTTGGTATAGGAGAGAGGAGAGGGAAGACCTTCACCAAAGGATATTTATGTCCCATTTTTAGGCAGATAGTGGAAGGATAAATAGTTCTTTCCGTGTCTACTGCTTCTTAATTGCCTTCAGCTCAAAGTAACCTTTATTCTGAAGTGGCATGTTTTGGGGTGGTATATCCCTTCAGAAACACGGGAAAGTATATATAGAAAATTCAGTAATATAGAATTTTGGATCTATGAAAGTGATGTGAAATATCTAATAATTATAGATCCTACCCATAAGAAGTGGATTAGCTCATTTAAAAAGTCTGCCAGTCAGGAATAGATCCCATTTCCACTCAAGAGACTGCCAACTTGTTAGCCAGTACAATGACCTTATTTAAGGGTATGTTATAAACAAACACAAGTTCTTAGAGAGGACTTGAAAAATAAATTTAATTTATCCATTACTAAGGATCATTATGATTAAACAACATTCTTTAAATCCAAAGGTCACATGCCAGGTTCCTGTGGCTAGCAGATAAGAGTATTTTCAAAACTCTTTGATAGAAATCAAAGATGAAGTGGAAAGCTACTGTTAGCATAGACAACATTACCTTTAGGTAAATCTAGCATACAAAAAGTAAGCAATAAAAACTACCTATAAAGATGAGAATCTGAAACTTTAAGGTGTTTACCTTAGTTATCATTCACTCCTACTGGTTAGTATAAAATCCAAACTCCCTAATATGTCTTATGGGCCCTTTTATATTTTGGCCAAGCTCATTGCCTAATTTCTACTCTTCTTTCCTGGACCCCTCTTAAGACTATGTTAGCTCCTCCGCCAATGTTAAAAACTCCTATTAATGAGCCTCTCTAGTGGTGGTGGAGTAGGAGGTAGGAAAGGAAGAAAATAAAGTAAGTATAAACTTGGAAATCTCTCTTTTAGCCCAATGAAGTATTTAACCAGGCAGTTAATCTTGATGAAAAAAATCCATGCAAGGGTTAAGTCCAAAGGGAATAACAGTTACTTTCTAAACTGATCATCTGTGTTTAGACAGGCAAGACAGAGAATCTCTCAAAAACCAAGATGGGGTGCGGATAGGGGAACAATATTGGGGTTATCAAGGTCTTGGTGCTCTCTTAATATAATAGGGCACTCACATTAATTGAAAAGAAAGCATGCAATATGCCCTATTGCAATCTCTATCTGTGGAGAATGTCAGGAAATGTTTTAAATACCATTCTGAACTCCCTCTTTCTTTTATTCTCCTTCCTGACCTTATAGCAGGAAACTCTCCAACACTTCCATGTCAGAGAAAACAGGTACCACTTAACTGTATCAGAATCTAACAGCTCCATAAATGGGTTATATACTCTTGACAATTCTACAGCCAGGTGCTAAGTAATGTCCACCTTTTTTCTTTCTTACTCTAACCTTTTTGGTCACGTTTTCTATGTTTATGTTTTTGAAGTGACTACTAGTGTAGGCAGTTGCTGCCACCATTGAGTGGGCAGCCTTCACAGGTTAAAAAATTTTCTTGGGCTTCCCTGGTGGCGCAGTGGTTGAGAGTCCGCCTGCCGATGCAGCGGACACGGGTTCGCGCCCCGGTCTGGGGAGATCCCACATACCGTGAAGTGGCTAGGCCCGTGAGCCGTGGCCACTGAGCCTGCGCGTCCAGAGCCTATGCTCCGCAACGGGAGAGGCCACAACAGTGAGAGGCCCGCGTACCACCAAAAAAAAAATATTTTCTTGAGGCCATCTATCAGCACCACAGTCTTTGACAGATACAATTTTAATTTTTGTCAAATGACAGTGAAATGGCCATAGGTTTTAATTAACTATGGAATATAATAAACATTTTAACCTCTAATAAAAAGTGAATGCCATAAAAATCCGTTTGTACTTATGTAGTATGATTAAGTCAGAATTCACGTATTGAAGAAACTCATATCAGAATTGTTTCACCTTCCATTACCTGATTGATATGTTTCATGTATGTGAATAGCTTCAATTTAACATGCCATAGATCTTCCCCAAGATGTGCAAACCAAGGCCTTGTAAATTAAATATTTTCTACCTAACATAAAAATTCCAGCATAGGCTTAATTGCCAATCAATTTTGAATTAGTAATTTAGCTTTTCCAATTAGTCAAGTACGGTAGCTTCTCATTTTTGAGACTGGCTGTAGCAGGAATGCAACAGGGTAAGTCTTCATCTGCAGTGTGACTGATGATACTCCGATTCAGTGCTCACTTTGGCTTATTTTAGGACAAGCTTTATAACACCAATGAGACTTTTACAACACTTAAGACAATATTAATTTCTAATAATGTCACAGCTTTAAGTTTGAGTCCAAGTTAATGTTCAAGCTCCTAATGCTCTAATCCTTTATTTAAAAACATAATAATAAAAAAAATAAAAAAAAAACATAATAATAGCTAACATTTATTGATCATTTACTATGTGATCAGTCTTTCTGGCCACTTCAAATTGTATTATTTCATTTAATCCTCATAAATAACCTTAAGAGCCCATCCTATTATTGTCTCTATTTTACAGAAAGGGAAAGTATTAACACGGAGGTTAAGTCACTTGTCCAAGATCACACAGCCCATAAGTGATGGAGCCAGAATTCCAACCCAGGACCTCTGCCTCCAGAGACTAAAGGTCTATTCTGTAAAACACTGGAAGCTGATCAAAGGCTGCAAGAGACTCTAAAAATCTGACATCATGTTGAATTTGCCATATTTTGTCTTGGCTGCTGAACCTAAAAAATCTCAGGTAATCTTTCTTAATTGTAAATTAGGGATAACAGCAACATTAATTTATTGAGGAATTACAAGAGTTAATATATTTAGTACCGAACTTGGAAGATAGTAAGCACTCGGAAAACACTGCCTCTTAACAACGCAGCTCCGTCAAAGCCTGGTGTGAGGGAATGGACCTTCTGTTGTCTGTGCACCTACTAAGAACCAGGAAGCACTGTGCCCATCACAGAACGGTATCTCAGTGAATCTTCACCCAGGCCCCCCGAAGCGAGGTTATTACCGCCCTTTCCCCATTTAACAGATGAAGTAACTTGGGCCTAATCGGCGTCCTAACGCTGGTGAACTGGGTTGAGGAGGAGAGGGGCAAGCCCTGGGATCCAACCAGCGCGACAATTACTCTCAGTTTTCTCTTACCTGTGAGGTCCACACACGTCCGGACGCCGGTTCCGCCATCCTGGACCTCCACGGCGGCTTCCCTCTCCCACTGCCCGGAGCAGGTCCGGGAAGACCACCCTGTCGCTCCGCCTCCAGGCGGCCTCACCTCCGTGCTTCTACTCAAGGCTACTTGAGGTGAAGCAAGGAGTGCGACCGAGATCAGGCGTGCCAGGTAGACAGGAAACTCACTCTTTCTGCAATACTAACTCTACAGCTATCTCGGCTTCCCCGCCCGCCGAGGCTACCGGCGGCAGCAGCCAATGGTCGCCAAGCCACTGCCAGTTGCAGCCAATTGGAAGGCATCAAGCCTTCCGGGGAAGGCGGGCCGAACCCCGCAACCACGCCCCCGGCTCGAACCCTGGCCTCCGGGGATGGGTAGCGGCAAAAGTTGGCAGAAGCAACGTGTGTTTGCAGGGATTGGCTGGCGCGGCAGCGTGCGGAGCGCTGATTGGTCGCCGAGAGATGGACTGATTCCGCGTCGGGTGAGAGTTGACGGTCTCCGGGCCAGCTGCGTGTGTAGAGTCGCCTGTGGGTTTGGCTCTGGAAGGGTGCCCTGTGGCCAATTAATTCTGAAAGAATTTCGCGTGGCAGTAAGTCCCGCTGGGAGAATATGAACGCGAAGAGGGAGTGAATGACTACGGTGAGGGATAAGGCTGGCTTAAATTCGCTCTGAAGATTAGTATCCCGCGGCTGCATTGCCCCTCCCAAGGCCAGAAGTCAAATAAGAAATGAGAAAAAAAAAAATGCACCCGTGCGAGGATGACCGGCTCTTCGGCTTCCTGCGGCCTCCCGTGACTCAAAGCTGAGAGTACTATACGAGAAAACATGTAAACAAAGTCACTGCACAGTGTGAATTGATCTTTCGCCAAATGTTTACCCTCAGATATGGGAGTTCAGAGGACAACCTTTTAAGTAGGGAAGAGTTGGGGTGCGCAGGTGGCTTTAGCAGCCTCACAAAGTTTTCATCTGTTTGAAGGTGAGTAACATTTATACCAGTGTCTGTGAAGTCACCCATCTGATAGGATGCTTGGCAAATCTGAATACTAAAAATCAGGTGTTTGCAAATTACACATACCAGGATATGTAGTTTGAGAACCAAGAATAGGAAGGAATGCAAGGCTACACCATTAGTCATTTTTGATAGACTTGCACTGAGAATAAGCAATACTTCATAAAAATTTTAATTAGCATCACTAAAAGAATCACCAAACACCACTTGCTAGTTATTATTGGCAGATTTTAAAAATCTTACCTCATTGTTTATATATAAAAGGAATCATAATTTGGTGATTACTTTTCCGTTATCACCTTACATGTATTCATCTGTAAAACACACCTACCTTGGGGGGCTGTGTGGAGTTAATGAGATATAAAGTATGTAAAACTTTAACCAAAGCACTTTTCCATGACTATCTCAAGGTATTATCCGCACATACATGCAAACAAGAACCACGATAATTGGCCAATAATAACTAGCAAGTGAATGGAGCCCCAGGCATAGATCGTTAAGGCAGATTATGTAATTTCTGAGTGGCTGAACTGGAATTTGGTCCAGGCCTGCTGGATTCTGAAACTGGGGCTCTTTAACCCCCATGAAACTCATAATGTGTTTCACAGGCTGTCAGGCACATACCTGTGCACAGCAGGTGGGACCAGAAATGAAAGCCCTAATCCCTGCCGGGAAGGTTTACACAGTTAAATGGTGGAGAGGAACAAGTCCACTTAACCATTTCAGAAAAGTAGAAGATTAGTATCTCTCATTATTAGAATTGAGCTGGGTACATTGCTCAGTAGCTTTGCATATTCTCTTACAGAACCTGGTAGAATATGTTTAAAAGAAAATCAACGTGACTTTTTTTTTGAAAGGGTTTTCTGCGTAAAGTCATACATCACACTTACTCCTCCTGTAGGGAGGTTTTGTTTCTTTCCCCTTTGCTCTTCATCTTTTGCCTTGTTTTTCTTGGTTAGAAAGAAGTTGGGCTAATTCAAAACCCCTATGTGTCTATCAAAGTGGAATGCTACTGAAAGCAAAACTGCAGGTTCAGAAAAAATTAAATAATATTATCTGAAGCTATTATTGAGGACCATGGACCAGGCACAGTGCTAAGCATTTTACATGTATTAACTCATTTAATCCTGATAACCTCATAAGGTATGCATTATTATTATTATACTCACAAGAGAACAGTAATATATAGGGCAAATTATCCAAATAGTTTGGAATAGGTAGAGTAGATGGAAATTAGCTTTCCATCTAAAGTTCAAGTATAAAAGAGATATATAATGTATTTGCCCAGCTATAGAAAGTCACCCTAGAGAGGAAAAATAGCTTCGCTGCCAATCTCTGACTGTAATCAGACTGACTATATTAACAAATCTAAAAAAGGAATTTTCAAGAAGAAAAACAAAAAATTCCAAAACACAGAAATAATATATCCACTATTTCTGCCAGGAGGCAATAAATCTAGAATTAAAAAGCAAAATAAAAACATAGAAAAAATCCCCAACTACTTGAAATTAAAAAAAAATCTGTCCCCCAAACTCTGATCAAAAAGAAAATCAAATATTACATACTGAAGAATGTTAGTAAAATATTGCAAACATTAATATTAATAAATTAAACATTAATAAATATTAACCCCTTATAAAAATTCATAGCCTTAATTCAAGTCAACAAGTATTTATAAAATCCCTGCTGTAGGAAACCTGTTGAAGCTGGGGCAGTTTATAAGGTGACCTCCAACCAATTCCAGAGCTGGATTGAATCCTGAACCTTTTATTTATATAATCCAATAATTTTTTTTAACATCAGTTTGAGCTGACTTTCCCTTGTTTAGGATGAAAAGAGCTTTTAAGGAATAGAGGACCCCTTTTCTCTTGCGACACTTTCTTCCTTTTGTCAATTAATCTATGACAAAGGAAGCAAGAATATACAATGGAGAAAAGACAGTCTCTTCAATAAGTGGTGCTGGGAAAACTGGACAGCTACATGTAAAAGAATGATATTAGAACACTCCCTAACACCACACACAAAAATAAACTCAAAATGGATTAAAGATCTAAATGTAAGACAGGATACTATAAAACTCCTAAAGGAAAACATAGGCGGAACATTCTTTGACATAAATAGCAGCCATATTTTTTTGGATCCATCTCCTAGAGTAATGGAAATAAAAACAAAAATAAACAAATGGGACTCAAAGGAAACCATAAACAAAATGAAAAAGCCTATGAACTGGGAGAAAATATTTGCAAATGATGCTACTGACAAGGGATTAATTTTCAAAATATACAAACAGCCCATGAGGCTTAATATCAAAAAAAAAAAACCAACTAAATCAAAAAATGGGCAGAAGACCTAAATAGACATTTCTCCAAAGAAGACATACAGACAGCCAACAGGCATGTGAAAAGATGCTTAACATCACTAATTATTAGAGAAATTCATATCAAAACCACAGTGAGGTATCACGTCACATCAGTAAAAATGGCCATCATTAAAAAGTCTACAAATAATAAATGCTAGAGAGGGTGTGGATAAAAATGAACCCTCGTACACTGTTGTTGAGCATGTAAATTGGTGCAGCCACTATAGAAAACAGTATGGAGGCTCCTTAAAAAACCAAAAATAGAGCTACCATATAATCCTGCAGTCCCACTACTGGGTACATACCTGGCGAAAACTCCAATATGAAAAGATACATGCACTCAATGTTCTGGTGACACTATTCACAATAGCCAAGACATAGAAACAACCTAAATGTCCATAGACAGATGAATGGATAAAGATGTAGTACACATATACAATGGAACACTACTCAGCCATAAGGAAGAATGAAATAATGCCATTTGTAGCAACATGGATAGACCTAGATTATCATATTAAGTGAAGTTAAGTCAGACAAAGACAAATATCATATGATATCACTTATATGTGGAATCTAAAAAAAATACAAATGAACTTATTTACAAAACAGAAATTAGACTCATAGACATAGAAAACAAGACATACATACTACTGTAGATAAAATAGGTAAACAACAAGGACGTACTGTATAGCACAGGGAACTATACTCAATATCTTGTAATAACCTATAAGGAAAAATATCTGAAAAACTATGTGAGTGTATATATATATATGTATATATATACACATATATACACTTATATATACACATATACACATATATGTATATATACATATATATATATGTACAACTGAATCACTTTGCTGTACACTTGAAACACAACATTGTAAATTAACTATACTTAAATTAAAAAAACTTTAAAAGAAGAATATCTTCTTCGCTGCAGCGTTGTTGTAAGTGTTCAAGACTGGCTGCAGAGGCTGGAGGCTGGCACAAATTTGGCACTGGTGGGCACAGAGAAATGGTAGCGGGGATTGGGGGGAAGCCCTTGGATGAGAACACGAGTTAGAGTGTGGAACAGAGGTCCCCAAATCTCCCATACATCTGCCTCATGGATGGGAAGCATTTAAAAGTACAGACTTCGAGCCCTATCCTGAAGCTACTAAATCAGAATCTTTGGAGGTGGGGATCTAGGAATGTGACTTCTGGATGATGTCCCACAGCAAATCTAAAGCCAGTCTGGGGACTTCCCTGGTGGCACAGTGGATAAGACTCTGCGCTCCCAATGCAGGGGACTGGTCAGGGAACAAGATCCCACATGCATGCCGCAACTGAGAGTTTGCATGCTGCAGCTAAGGAGCCCATAAGCTGCAACTAATTAGCTGGGAGCTGCAACTAAGGAGCCCACCTGCCACAACTAAGACCCAGTGCGGCCAAATAAATAAATAAATAAATATTTACAAAATAAATAAATAAAATAAAATAAAACCAGTCTGACTAGTGTTTAAGCACTATCAGAAAAGAAAAGGAAGCAAGGTTTGTGTGAGAAGAGAGTGGGCCAGAGGCACAGGCAAATGTTAAGATTCAGTGGGTAAAATACTGAATTGTCCTTAGTATTTATTTCTGTTACTTAATTTTGTGCTTTACTCTTTTGTGCTGTCTGCTCTATTGTTTAAAGTTATGCTAATTTTTTTTTGTTGTTGTTGTTGTGGTACGCGGGCCTCTCACTGTTGTGGCCTCTCCCGCTATGGAGCATAGGCTCCGGACGCGCAGGCCCAGCGGCCATGGCTCACGGGCCCAGCCGCTCCGCGGCATGTGGAATCTTCCCGGACCGGGGCACGAACCCGCATCCCCTGCATCGGCAGGCGGACTCCCAACCACTGCGCCACCAGGGAAGCCCTAATTTTTTTTTTTTAAGTGGACTTTTAAGAAAATTTAGGGCAACTGAATAGTAAAACATGCTCTACCAGTGTATAGAAAATATTCATGTTAGACCATGATTAAAATGAACAAAACAAGCAAACAAAACTCAAATTTTACTTGTTGTTCATATATCAAAACATTCAGATGAAAATTAAGGCGAACCAGCAATATTATAATCATCATAAATTATATAACTGGCTGATACCAAATTCACTCTTGTAGATAAAATCTATGGACTGTTTAATATAGTCCAGGCACTGCTCTAGGTAGATATTATCATGATCTCCATCTTGCTTACTAGGAAACTGAAGCTTAGGAAGTTTAGGTAATTATCCTAAACTCACATAGCTAATGAGTGACAGAGGTCAGAGGTCAGTAGGAAACCTGATGCCCCATCAGGGACAGCAGTAGAATTTGTCTGGGTGTGGGAGGCCATGCCAGCTCATGTGTACTCACGGTACCTGAAGATCAGGAGCCTGTAGGCAAAGCCAGCCCACAGTCGAGGCCGACAGAAAAACACACTGGTTGCTTCACCTGTGACTGAGCACAGTTGGTAGCAACTTGCTATCTCCACTGTAAAGATGGTTATTGAAGTTAAAGAAATTTCCTGTTGTATTTAGGTTCACCAATGGTCAGAACATTGATACATGACTGTAAAGTGAAACCAAGCGGAGGGAAGTGCCGGTCTCAAACACCAGAAGTTAGGTTGAGTGTTTGTGTAAAAGAAAGGACTCTACACGCAGAGAGAGAAGAGAAAGGACCAACGATAGTCCATATCTGTGGACTGATATGATCTGCAAGGTAACTCTTTTAAACTCTTTTTAAACTCTTTTTAACTCTTTTAAAACTCTTTTTAACTCTTTTAAAAAGGTAACTTTTTAAATTTATTTCACACAATTATCTAAAACAAGGGTCCGCAAATGACAACCCATGTGCCAAATTAGGTCCGCCACATTTTTTGTAAGTAAAATTTTGTTGGAACATAGGCACACTCACTAATCTATGTACTATGATTGCTCTCACACCACAATGTCATGATTGAGAAATGGCAACAGACATTATGTGGTCTGCAAAGATGAAAACATTACTATCTGAACCTTTATAGTAAAACTTTGCTGATCTCTGCTCTAAAACATATTTCACAAATCTAGGTTTAAGATTTAAAATTTTAAAGAGATAAACGCAGTCTTGATACACATCTGAGAGCCCTTATTTCCTTGGATCACAGGTATCAAACACATGGGGAGGTAAAACCACTTGAGAAGGAACAAAGTATAAGAGAATTCAGTTGGACCAGGATCTTTGACTTACAAGGTCAATTTTTCCTCCAGAGAATGAACTTTGTTCACTGCAAGGGTACATGTATAAATATTCCAGCTCAGAAAACACTGTATTGCACTTGGATAAGCAAAAGTGCAAAGCAATTGTGACATAGTTTGCCTTTTGCAAACCTGATCTCCTGGATTTTTTTTAATAAATTTATTTATTTTATTTAATTTATTTATTTTTGGTGCGTTGGGTCTTCGTTGCTGCACGTGGGCTTTCCCTAGGTGCGGTGAGCGGGGGCTACTCTTCGTTGTGGCGCACGGGCTTCTCATTGCACACACACACACACACACACACACATAATGTCTAGATGATTTCTTTGGGTACAATTTTTACACTGCAACTGACCAGAAGAAAGACTGGATGCCTGTTAAGTTAAGAGGAAATTCTTTACCAGAGAAACCATAAACCTGGCCTGCCAAAGCCTGACTGAGTACAATGCAAACTTAAGTACCTAAACCTACACTAGCAAAAAGTAGGATGTGAAAGTTTTGCAGCCCCAAGAAGGGCAGACTCACCAATGCCCAATGAAGCTGTGATTGAGGAGGCTAATGGACGAAGAAGGACCTCCAAGAAAACAAAGCCAGTAGTCATGGAGATGATAGAGGAACCAGAGGTTTTGGATGGGCTAACCTAGAAAATTATAATAGTCTATTGCCAGGGCAGACATCTCTGAAATTTCTGCCCATTACAATATTTTTTTTTGGAAGGGAACTTTTTGTTATAGTTATCCTGTTCCTATTCCACCACAGAAGTGGTGTGTGTGTGTATGTGTGTGTGTGTGTGTGTGTGTGTGTGTGTGTGTGCTGGGCATGGGGGAATAACTCACCAGTCACTTCCTGGATCACCTGTCCACAGGTAGCCACATCTGGACCGAATGGAGAGAACTTTGTGTCACTCAGATATCCTGGTCTTTGAGCTGGGTTTAGTCTCTGAAAGATGGAACTTTGAAGTCATACCTCTTAGGTAAGGTATGAATTTTCCCTATTTGGGAAAAAGGGTGCTCACAGATCTCAGGGATGGAAGTGGTGGTCTATGGCAGACTGCTAGATGTCCTCCAATAGCTGTTCTTCCCCTTTCTTTTAATCTATGATGATAGAACCTCCAATGTTTTATTTGGACATAAGGTCACTCCAGGGCTTCCCTGGTGGCGCAGTGGTTGAGGGTCCGCCTGCCGATGCAGGGGACACGGGTTCGTGCCCCAGTCCGGGAAGATCCCACATGCCGCGGAGCAGCTGGGCCCGTGAGCCATGGCCGCTGAGCCTGCGTGTCCAGAACCTGTGCTCCGCAACAGGAGAGGCCACAACAGTGAGAGGCCCGCGTACCGCAAAAAAAAAAAA